>NC_092232.1:33768909-33786409 GCF_036320965.1 Panulirus ornatus
TCCTCCTCAGAGTACTCCCCATCCTCCTCCCCAGAGTACTCCCCATCCTCCTCCCCAGAGTACTCCCCATCCTCCTCCCCAGAGTACTCCCCATCCTCCTCCCCAGAGTACTCCCCATCCTCCCCAGAATACTCCCCATCCTCCTCCCCAGAGTACTCCCCATCCTCCTCCCCAGAGTACTCCCCATCCTCCTCCCCAGAGTACTCCCAGCTAAGCATCATTATAGAGCAGTATTCCTGTTCACACTTTCTTATAAAATTATATACATATTCTTTTTTTCATATACATATTCGCCATTTCTTGCGTGAACGAGGTAGCGTCAAGAACAGAGGACTGAGCCTTCGAGGGAAAAATCCTCACTTAGCCCCCTGCTCTGTTCCTTCTTTAGGAGAAAGTAAAAATGGGAGGGGAGGATTTCCACCCCCTCTCCCGCCTCATTCCCTCCCCTTTTAGTTGCCTTTTACGACACACAGGGAATACGTGGGGAGTATTCTTTCTCCCCTCTCCCCAGGGATGATATTATAAATTCCATGATACTATATCCTGTACGTGTGACATGGTGATCCTACAGAGCTCCCTCTCCTGCGGCGTGTTGAGCCGGAGGGCGAGGTGGCAGGGGAGGAGCCTTTGCTGTTACCTCTGTCTTAACACACACACACACACACACACACACACACACACACACACACACACACACACATGGAACCTGGGAGGTTCTCCAGCAGATAACCTCATCATGGGTCGTCATCATATATATACTGTCCTCTGTCCCTCCCAGCTACTGACTCTCCCCTCACGCTCCCCTCTTCCCACACTAACCTCATCCACTATCCTCCCCCCTCCCCACACTAACCTCATCCACTATCCTCTCCCCTCCCCACTCTAACCTCATCCACTATCCTCCCCCCTCCCCACACTAACCTCATCCACTATCCTCCCCCTCCCCACACTAACCTCATCCACTATCCTCCCCCCTCCCCACACTAACCTCATCCACTATCCTCTCCCCTCCCCACACTAACCTCATCCACTATCCTCCCCCCTCCCCACACTAACCTCATCCACTATCCTCCCCCTCCCCACACTAACCTCATCCACTATCCTCTCCCCTCCCCACACTAACCTCATCCACTATCCTCTCCCCTCCCCACACTAACCTCATCCACTATCCTCTCCCCTCCCCACTCTAACCTCATCCACTATCCTCCCCCCTCCCCACACTAACCTCATCCACTATCCTCCCGTTCCCCACACTAACCTCATCCACTATCCTCTCCCCCTCCCAACACTAACCTCATCCACTATCCTCCCCCCCTCCCAACACTAACCTCATCCACTATCCTCCCCCCTCCCCACACTAACCTCATCCACTATCCTCTCCCCTCCCCACTCTAACCTCATCCACTATCCTCCCCCCTCCCCACACTAACCTCATCCACTATCCTCCCCCTCCCCACACTAACCTCATCCACTCTCCCCCCCTTCCCCACACTAACCTCATCCACTGTCCTCCCCCTCCCCACACTAACCTCATCCACTATCCTCTCCCCCTCCCTACACTAACCTCATCCACTATCCTCTCCCCTCCTCACACTAACCTCATCCACTATCCTCCCCCCTCCCCACACTAACCTCATCCACTCTCCCCCCCTTCCCCACACTAACCTCATCCACTGTCCTCCCCCTCCCCACACTAACCTCATCCACTATCCTCCCCCCTCCCCACACTAACCTCATCCACTATCATCTCCCCTCCCCACACTAACCTCATCCACTATTCTCCCCTCTCCCCACACTAACCTCATCCACTGTCCTCCCCCTCCCCACACTAACCTCATCCACTATCCTCTCCCCTCCCCACACTAACCTCATCCACTATCCTCCCCCCTCCCAACACTAACCTCATCCACTATCCTCCCCTTCCCCACACTAACCTCATCCACTATCCTCCCCCTCCCCACACTAACCTCATCCACTATCCTCTCCCCTCCCCACACTAACCTCATCCACTATCCTCTCCCCCTTGCAACACTAATCTCACCCACTATCCTCTCCCTCCCCACACTAACCTCATCCACTATCCTCCCCCTCCCCACACTAACCTCATCCACTATCATCTCCCCTCCCCACACTAACCTCATCCACTATCATCTCCCCTCCCCACTCTAACCTCACCCACTATCCTCCCCCTCCCCACACTAACCTCATCCACAATCCTCTCCCCTCCCCACACTAACCTCATCCACTATCCTCCCCCTCCCCACACTAACCTCATCCACTATCCTCCCCCCTCCCAACACTAACCTCACCCACTATCCTCCCCCTCCCCACACTAACCTCATCCACAATCCTCTCCCCTCCCCACACTAACCTCATCCACTATCCTCCCCCTCCCCACACTAACCTCATCCACTATCCTCCCCCCTCCCAACACTAACCTCATCCACTATCCTCCCCCTCCCCACACTAACCTCATCCACTATCCTCCCCCCTCCCAACACTAACCTCATCCACTATCCTCCCCCTCCCCACACTAACCTCATCCACTATCCTCTCCCCCTCCCAACACTAACCTCATCCACTATCCTCCCCCTCCCAACACTAACCTCATCCACTATCCTCTCCCCTTCCCACACTAACCTCATCCACTATCCTATCCCCTTCCCACCCTCCTCCATCACCAGTGCTCCTCTTGTCTATCCTCCCCATCATGTAGGATGCGTGTTGCTACCCCACCCCATCCTCCCCATCAGGCATGGTGGAGCGGTGGGGAGGCATTGTTTCTTTCAAAGTTGAGGTGTGGCCTCTCTCTCTCTCTCTCTCTCTCTCTCTCTCTCTCTCTCTCTCTCTCTCTCTCTCTCTCTCTCTCTCCTCAGCTGTGTGAGCAGAGCCACTGAGAACGACTCGAGGATGGAGTTCATCCTCCGCTGGAAGTAAAAGGGATGACTGATAACTACCTGATGACCAGCTGGAGGCTGGCGTGGGTCGGGTGACCACCTGGTGGGTCTGCATGGGTCGGGTGACCAGCTATGTGGGGGCTGGCGTGGGTCGGGTGGCCCCCTGGTAGGCCTGCATGGGTTGGGTGACCAGCTATATGGGGGCTGGCGTGAGTCGGGTGACCACCTGGTGGGCCTGCATGGGTCGGGTGACCAGCTGGGGGTGGGGGCTGTCGTGGGTCGGGTGACCACCTGGTGGGCCTGCATGGGTTGGGTGACCAGCTGGGGGTGGGCGTGTGGGGGAAGGGAGATCAGGACTGGTGTTGATGAAATTACCTTGGCAATGTGTTGCTCCACTCATGCTGAAGGGAAAACGGGAATCAGGGTGAGTCACTCCCAGGGTTATGTTGTCATTAAGCCTGTTGTTGTTGGGGTGGTTGTGGTGTGATGAAGGCAGTTGTTGCTGGGGTGGTTGTGGTGTGATAAAGGCAGTTGTTGCTGGGGTGGTTGTGGTGTGATGAAGGCAGTTGTTGCTGGGGTGGTTGTGGTGTGATGAAGGCAGTTGTTGCTGGGGTGGTTGTGGTGTGATGAAGGCAGTTGTTGCTGGGGTGGTTGTGGTGTGATGAAGGTTGTTGTTGCGGGGGTGGTTGTGGTGTGATAAAGGCAGTTGTTGCTGGGGTGGTTGTGGTGTGATGAAGGCAGTTGTTGCTGGGGTGGTTGTGGTGTGATAAAGGCAGTTGTTGCTGGGGTGGTTGTGGTGTGATGAAGGCAGTTGTTGCTGGGGTGGTTGTGGTGTGATGAAGGCAGTTGTTGCTGGGGTGGTTGTGGTGTGATGAAGGCAGTTGTTGCTGGGGTGGTTGTGGTGTGATGAAGGCAGTTGTTGCTGGGGTGGTTGTGGTGTGATGAAGGCAGTTGTTGCTGGGGTGGTTGTGGTGTGATGAAGGCAGTTGTTGCTGGGGTGGTTGTGGTGTGATGAAGGCAGGGGTTGCTGGGGTGGTTGTGGTGTGATGAAGGCAGTTGTTGCTGGGGTGGTTGTGGTGTGATGAAGGCAGGGGTTGTTGGGGTGGTTGTGGTGTGATGAAGGCAGTTGTTGCTGGAGTGGTTGTGGTGTGATGAAGGCAGGGGTTGCTGGGCTGGCTGTAATCTGATGAGGCCAGTTGTTGCTGGTGCTGTTGTGTTGTGAAGCCGTGCTGGAGAAGTGCTTTTGTGTGATGAATTCAGGTGTTGGTGGCGTATATGTTTTGTGGTGAAGTCTATGGCGTGTTGCTGATAATGCGTATGTAGGGTGATGTCAATACGTCAACGCTCACATGAATTCAGTCATGACAAAGACGAGTACAAAAACACGAGTAACAATACAGCACTTCAAGCAGTGTGGGGGAGTGATGTCTTGCTGTCACATCTCATGGAGCTTCTGCAGGAGGGACGAGGCGTGTCGAGGTGCTGAGCGAGCGGGTAGCTCCTGTTTGTGGGCATAGGTCCCGGAATTCAAGTTGTTCCTCGAGATAGGTAGTGGTAATGTCCTGTCAGTCCTGATGTAGGAGCAGGAGTCACAGTGCTAAGGATGGGGCACCACCTAACCCCCCACAGGACGGTGATGCGCCGGGAATCACAAGGTGGACGTTCCTAGACGCTGGGCGCAACCAGGTACAGGAAAACCATGAAGACTTCTCGACTGCCCAGGTCAACATGAGGGAAGATGCAACAGTGACGCCACTAGTGTTACGTGGTCGTCAAACCCATTACGGGGGTCGGCCCTTGAGAATGACAGGTCTCTTACACATAGTCAACTTCGTCTACCTGTTCCGCGTACCTGGTGTTCATTTGTGATCATAGGATCAGACCATTATAAGGCGCAGATAAACAAACTTACTACTGCACAGGTGAAAGAAGCACAGGTAAAGTTAATTTGTGTGTGGATAGTGATGATGATCATCATAATGCACAACCATCTAATACTCTTCTGTTTGGTGACATTAGAAGTTTGAGAGACGAGATTAAACAACTGAGGCATGTGAAGGTGGAGGTTGGGCGGCTTACTGCCATCAAAAGTTCCCGAAGGCGTTGGATGCTCGCGACCGAAGGGGAAAACATGATTATGCCTGGAGTGGGAGAAGAACAGGACAACACCATGGGAGTATGAGATGTTGCTAAGGTCCGCTGGAGGCAGCGGGTGCGACTTACCGCGACCCTCCCACCTACCAGATATTACCACTGGGACAACCCCATGGAAGGAGGAAGCGTCCAACTCACATCACAGTTACAAGCCAGGCAGAGTGGGAAGGGACAACATTAGGGAGAATGAGTAGAATATGAAACGCGGCGGAGCACTGTGCTCATCCGTGTACATCAACAAGAACCTCATTCTTAAAAGTCAAGTTACGGTCGCACGATGTGGAGGAACCATTCGTGTATGTATACCAGCTGTGTGGAAGGCATAACACGTGAGGGTATGAATCCACTCAGGAGACGATGGATTTTAACATGGCTTCTGAACCTCTGGAATTAATCAGGAACTCAACAAGAAACAAGCATCCTTCAGCCACTAATCATGTCACAGTACTAAACCCCAAACTCTCGATGCATAATGTTTACTACAGTAAAGATTATATACCAAACCATGCCCGTAGAGCAGTTACAAGATTGCGTTGGATGTCTCATAATCTGACGACAGAAACTGGTAGGTGGAGGTGTACACCAGTGTGTTTGTGATCAAGGTAAATTTCACGATGAGTCTCACCTTTGCACTGCAAAAAATTGGTCAACACTGGACAGTTTGCTAAGTGAGGGAGCTCACCGTGTATATGTTGTGTAGACATGTTTATAAGGTCTTGCATATGGAGAGAGTCACTTGGTATGGAAATGATTGTCACCCTTCGACTTTTCACTATGAAATTCCTGTATCAAAGCTTGTATTTTTTTCGTCGATAACTTACTGACTAACCAACTAACTATGGCAATGTCAGGTTCATTGTTCACTATGTAAGAGTGGGATTTCGTAACACGAACTTTAGGAATGAACAGGCGCGGCCAGCGACGCTACGGAGGGGAAAAAGAAAAGGGATTTACGATGTGGTTTGTGGGTGGACTTTGAGAATGATTTCGGCCAGTGTTGTCAGGTGATGGTGGTCGAGGTGGGAGGGAGGGTGTGAGGGGAAGGGAACATGAGGGAATGTGGGAAGCAAGTTATAATGTGGGTGAAGGGCTAAAACCTTTTTCGATCGATTGGTTTGGTCAGTTAATTTCCTTACGAGGCGCCTCTCCGGACCGACATATATATATATATATATATATATATATATATATATATATATATATATATATATATATATATATATATATATTTTTTTTTTTTTTTTTTAAACTATTCGCCATTTCCTGCGTTAGCAAGGTAGCGTTAAGAACAGAGGACTGGGCCTCTGAGGGAATATCCTCACCTGGCCCCCTTCTCTGTTCCTTCTTTTGGAAAATTAAAAAAAAAAAAAAAAAAACAAGAGGGGAGGATTTCCAGCCCCCCGCTCCCTCCCCTTTTAGTCGCCTTCTACGACACGCAGGGAATACGTGGGAAGTATTCTTTCTCCCCTATCCCCAGGGGTAATATATATATATATATATATATATATATATATATATATATATATATATATATATATATATATATATATTAAATTTATTATTTATTTTGCTTTGTCGCTGTCTCCCGCATTTGCGAGGTAGCGCAAGGAAACAGAAGAAAGAAATGGCCCAACCCACCCCCATACACATGTATATACACACACGTCCACACAGGCAAACCTACACACCCATACATCTCAGTGTACACATATATATACACACACAGACACATACATATATACCCATGCACACAATTCACACTGCCTGCCTTTATTCATTCCCATCGCTACCTCGCCACACATGGAATAACATCCCCCTCCCCCTCATGTGTGCGAGGTAGCGCTAGGAAAAGATAACAAAGGCCCCATTCGTTCACTCAGTCTCCAGCTGTCATGCAATAATGCCCGAAACCACAGCTCCCTTTCCACATCCAGGCCCCACACAACTTTCCATGATTTACCCCAGACGCTTCACATGCCCTGATTCAATCCACTGACAGCACGTCAACCCCGGTATACCACATCGATCCAATTCACTCTATTCCTTGCCCGCCTTTCACCCTCCTGCATGTTCAGGCCCCGATCACTCAAAATCTTTTCCACTCCATCTTTCCACCTCCAATTTGGTCTCCCACTTCTCCTCGTTCCCTCCACCTCCGACACATATATCCTCTTGGTCAATCTTTCCTCACTCATTCTCTCCATGTGCCCAAACCATTTCAAAACACCCTCTTCTGCTCTCTCAACCACGCTCTTTTTATTTCCACACATCTCTCTTACCCTTACATTACTTACTCGATCAAACCAACTCACACCACACATTGTCCTCAAACATCTCATTTCCAGCACATCCATCCTCCTGCGCACAACTCTATCCATAGTCCACGCCTCGCAACCATACAACATTGTTGGAACCACTATTCCTTCAAACATACCCATTTATGCTTTCCGAGATAATGTTCTCGACTTCCACACATTCTTCAATGCTCCCAGGATATATATATATATATATATATATATATATATATATATATATATATATATATATATATATATATATATATATATACTGGGCAGTTAAAACTACTGTCATCCCGTACACACCTATTGTCCCACATCCCACACCTGTTGTCCCATATTCCACACCTGTTGTTACATATGCAGCTGTTTTCGTCACTTGCATAGATGTCTTCCCAGCTGTTGTCACACACACACACACACACACACACACACAGACACACACAGACACACACACACACAGACACACACACACACACACACACACACACACACACACACACACACAGGGAGGTAAGACATGGGACATATACAACAGGTTATGAGTCGGGGCAACACAAGTGTAAGGAACCCACGCCCGTAACACAAACCAATAACACGGACGCGAGTTCACCCCCTCCCCTCCCCCCCACCCCTGCAGCATATGGCGTCCGGCAGTGACCACCATTCCATCTACATATTCACACGTGGCCACCCCACATGTACCTATACCAACACACACACACACACACACACACACACACACACACACACACACACACACACACACACACACACACCTACGACGAATTTTCCTCTCGATTTCTCGGTGCATATGTAATGACGACCCCTCCCTCCCCCCCCTTCCCCATCCACACCCTCACCCACATCCACAAATGTAATGACCCCCCTCCTCCACCCCCCGGCCACCACCGTCTCCACGGAGGACGGGGCGCCTGGCCCACCATCTCTGCTTCCCTTCATGTTAAGTATGCACGAGGATGAAGGAGATTCCCTGTATGCGTAGTTTATTCATGTACGGCACCCCAGCCATCTTTTATTCTTCCTCTCATCCATCATACATTCCTCTCTCTCTCTCTCTCTCTCTCTCTCTCTCTCTCTCTCTCTCTCTCTCTCTCTCTCTCTCTCTCTCGCCGGTGTGCTTTGCGTGTCTCCGGAAGACCCCGGACGCGGCCGTCCACAGCGGCCAACCACGGAGGTTCACAGCCACTCCACCGATGAACCACTTGACGAAAATAGGTGTAAATGTGGAGTGTGTGGTGGCCGACCCTCTCATTAACGTGTGAGTCCACACACACATACACACACACACCCACCCACACACACACACACACACCCACCCACACACACACACACACACACACACACACACACCCACCCACACACACACACACACACACACACACACACACACACACACCCACACACACACCCACCCACACACACACACACACACACACACACACACACATATATTTTTTTTTTTTTTTTTGCCGCTGTCTCCCGCGTTTGCGAGGTAGCGCAAGGAAACAGACAAAAGAAATGGCCCAACCCACCCCCATACACATGTATATACATACGTCCACACACGCAAATATACATACCTACACAGCTTTCCATGGTTTACCCCAGACGCTTCACATGCCCTGATTCAATCCACTGACAGCACGTCAACCCCGGTATACCACATCGCTCCAATTCACTCTATTCCTTGTCCTCCTTTCACCCTCCTGCATGTTCAGGCCCCGATCACACAAAATCTTCTTCACTCCATCTTTCCACCTCCAATTTGGTCTCCCTCTTCTCCTCGTTCCCTCCACCTCCGACACATATATCCTCTTGGTCAATCTTTCCTCACTCATTCTCTCCATGTGCCCAAACCATTTCAAAACACCCTCTTCTGCTCTCTCAACCACGCTCTTTTTATTTCCACACATCTCTCTTACCCTTACGTTACTTACTCGATCAAACCACCTCACACCACACATTGTCCTCAAACATCTCATTTCCAGCACATCCATCCTCCTGCGCACCACTCTATCCATAGCCCACGCCTCGCAACCATACAACATTGTTGGAACCACTATTCCTTCAAACATACCCATTTTTGCTTTCCGAGATAATGTTCTCGACTTCCACACATTCTTCAAGGCTCCCAGAATTTTCGCCCCCTCCCCCACCCTATGATCCACTTCCGCTTCCATGGTTCCATCCGCTGCCAGATCCACTCCCAGATATCTAAAACACTTCACTTCCTCCAGTTTTTCTCCATTCAAACTCACCTCCCAATTGACTTGACCCTCAACCTTACTCTACCTATAACCTTGCTCTTATTCACATTTACTCTTAACTTTCTTCTTTCACACACTTTACCAAACTGTCACCAGCTTCTGCAGTTTCTCACATGAATCAGCCACCAGCGCTGTATCATCAGCGAACAACAACTGACTCACTTCCCAAGCTCTCTCATCCCCAACAGACTTCATACTTGCCCCTCTTTCCAAAACTCTTGCATTCACCTCCCTAACAACCCCATCCATAAACAAATTAAACAACCATGGAGACATCACACACCCCTGCCGCAAACCTACATTCACTGAGAACCAATCACTTTCCTCTCTTCCTACACGTACACATGCCTTACATCCTCGATAAAAACTTTTCACTGCTTCTAACAGCTTGCCTCCCACACCATATATTCTTAATACCTTCCACAGAGCATCTCTATCAACTCTATCATATGCCTTCTCCAGATCCATAAATGCTACATACAAATCCATTTGCTTTTCTAAGTATTTCTCACATACATTCGTCAAAGCAAACACCTGATCCACACATCCTCTACCATATATATATATATATATATATATATATATATATATATATATATATATATATATATATATATATATATTTTTTTTTTTTTTTTTTTTTTTTTTTTTTTTTTTTTTTTTGCTGTCTCCAGCGTTTGCGAGGTAGCGCAAGGAAAAAGACGAAAGAAATGGCCCAACCCACCCCCATACACATGTATATACATACGTCCACACACGCAAATATACATACCTACACAGCTTTCCATGGTTTACCCCAGACGCTTCACATGCCCTGATTCAATCCACTGACAGCACGTCAACCCCGGTAAACCACATCGCTCCAATTCACTCTATTCCTTGCCCTCCTTTCACCCTCCTGCATGTTCAGGCCCCGATCACACAAAATCTTTTTCACTCCATCTTTCCACCTCCAATTTGGTCTCCCTCTTCTCCTCGTTCCCTCCACCTCCGACACATATATCTTCTTGGTCAATCTTTCCTCACTCATTCTCTCCATGTGCCCAAACCATTTCAAAACACCCTCTTCTGCTCTCTCAACCACGCTCTTTTTATTTCCACACATCTCTCTTACCCTTACGTTACTTACTCGATCAAACCACCTCACACCACACATTGTCCTCAAACATCTCATTTCCAGCACATCCATCCTCCTGCGCACAACTCTATCCATAGCCCACGCCTCGCAACCATACAACATTGTTGGAACCACTATTCCTTCAAACATACCCATTTTTGCTTTCCGAGATAATGTTCTCGACTTCCACACATTCTTCAAGGCTCCCAGAATTTTCGCCCCCTCCCCCACCCTATGATCCACTTCCGCTTCCATGGTTCCATCCGCTGCCAGATCCACTCCCAGATATCTAAAACACTTCACTTCCTCGTTTTTCTCCATTCAAACTCACCTCCCAATTGACTTGACCCTCAACCCTACTGTACCTAATAACCTTGCTCTTATTCACATTTACTCTTAACTTTCTTCTTTCACACACTTTACCAAACTCAGTCACCAGCTTCTGCAGTTTCTCACATGAATCAGCCACCAGCGCTGTATCATCAGCGAACAGCAACTGACTCACTTCCCAAGCTCTCTCATCCCCAACAGACTGCATACTTGCCCCTCTTTCCAAAACTCTTGCATTTACCTCCCTAACAACCCCATCCATAAACAAATTAAACAACCATGGAGACATCACACACCCCTAATATATATATATATATATATATATATATATATATATATATATATATATATATATATATATATTAGTGTAAGCTGGGAGTAGGTTTTCTCTAATGCATATAGAATTCCATACGACAGCATGTTTAGTTATTAATCTTCTTTCTTATATTCTTTAATTTCCTCAGTATCATTGTACCATTAGGTGGCTGCTCAAACACCAGTTGTCCAAAATTATCCATTTCATTTCAATCAAGCTTTTGCTTTCACAGAGGCATCATCAGGAAGCTACAAAAAAGAGGAAAAAAAAAAAAACTGCGTCACAAAACTTAGATATATGTAAAACGCAAACAAATTATATACAAGAAACACACTCGGAAAAAACACAGTACAAAGCGCATAAAAGGGACAACACTAAAAGCGGTACCAGTTGATATCATGACGGATAATTTGAGTTACTATCTAAATGCAAATTATGGAAGCAGAAATACAGAACATTTTTCAGCTGAGGAAACAGAGAAGAACAATATGACACGAGGTAGGAAGACAGAAAGTCCATCACTAAATACACCAAGTTAGGCCAAGCGAGGCCGTTACTGTCCAGATGTGGAGCTGAGGTCAGGTCAGGCTCGTCTGATTCTCTCTGACTTTCGTAGCCCAGGACCGAGTGGGTCAGTGACGCGTTCCTCCTGTCCAGAAACGGCGAACACGGATCGCTTGTGGCTGGTCAGCGACGAGTCGCATCTGTCCTAGAATGGCAATTGGGTCTACGTCTTATTGGCGGGCCATCAAAGAGCTGTATGGCGGTGGTTATGTTCGTCTGGGGGTTGACGACAAGTATTTTCTCTCTGATGTGAATGGCTCCTAATATCTTTAGTCTCCTCCGATCACTACAGCTAACATTACTATAGTCACTATAACTGGGTCGACAAAACCAGTAGCTGCGAACTCCGTTTTCTAGTCAGTCATTATAACGGTGTTCACATAAGGAGGTTGAGACCTAGAGTCTATCTATGTCCTCGGGATTTCGAGTTGAGGTTCTGTCTACCGAGGTTGAGACCCTGACACCCCCCCCCCCTTTCCCGTCTCGCCTTTACGAATTGAAAGTCACTATACTGGGGTCGAGACCCGAAATCTTTAACCTTAGGGTTCCATACTGAGGGTCATTATAAAAGGGTCTATATCCCCTGCATGCCTCCTGGGGTATCGGAGTTGAGGGTCACTCTAAACGGGTCGATGCGCGGAGAGACTGCCGCTTGGTAGTTCCGAGCTGAGGGTCATAATAACGAGATCGACAACCCAATGCTGCGAACTTGGGTTTCCCAGCTAAAGGTCGCTATAACGGGGTCTACGTAGACGCGGGACTTACCTCCTCCTGATACCCAGCTGAGATTCACTATAAGGAGGTTGAGACCCGGAGGCTGGCTCTTCGGGGTTTCGAGTTCGGTTTCAGTATACCGGGATTGAGATTCCGATTATACCGGCTAGGGTTTCCAAGCTGATGATCACTATAATGGGGTCGGGACCCAAACCCTGTCGCTTCAAGGTTCCGAGTTAAGAGTTGTTGAATAACGGGATCTGTCCCCGTAGCCTGATGTGTCAACTGAGGGTCGCTATAACGAGGTCGATACCCGGAGTCTGCTGCATCGAGGTTCTGAGTTGAGAGGGTCACTATGACGGGATCGATATAAACGAAGGCGGCGGATTCGGGCTGACGAGTTTGAGGTCACTATAACGAGGTTCAAAATCGGAACCTGCTTTCGTTGAGGGGTATTATAACGGGGTCTAGCCTTCGTGAGTTCCCTTGTTGTGGGGTATTATAACGGGGTCTAGCCTTCGTGAGTTCCCTCGTTGTGGGGTATTATAACGGGGTCTAGCCTTCGTGAGTTCCCTCGTTGTGGGGTATCATAACGGGGTCTAGCCTTCGTGAGTTCCCTGGTTGTGGGGTATTATAACGGGGTCTAGCCTTCGTGAGTTCCCTGGTTGTGGGGTATTATAGCGGGGTCAAGCCTTCGTGAGTTCCCTGGTTGTGGGGTATTATAACGGGGTCTAGCCTTCGTGAGTTCCCCCTGTTAAGGGGTATCATAACGGGGTCTGGTCACATAACCAGCTCATAAGTGACAAATAAGTTTCAACACCGTTAGGTGTAAAGTTCCACATATCGGGAGTGGAACGGAAAAAGCAAGCAACAGTGAATCATCTTGAACTGTTAAAGGTAAAATGAGGGAACGTGGGCGTTGTCATCTTGGCTGATCTAAAGCCAGGGAAGGACTGTACAGAGGCACTGAAATGAGCGAACATAATTCTTAGGATTAAAGAAAAAGAATGATGTATTCGAATTTAAGGTCTTCGATTTTAATACCTTCGAATTTGATGCCATAAATTTTAATGCCTTCGATTTTAATGTCTTCGAATTTGATGCCTTCGATTTTAATGCCTTCGAATTTAATGCCATAAATTTTAATGCCTTCGATTTTAATGCCTTCGAATTTAATGTCTTCGAATTTGATGCCATCGAATTTGATGCCTTCGAATTTAATGTCTTCGAATTTGATGTCTTCGAATTTGATGCCTTCGAATTTAATGCCATAAATTTTAATGCCTTCGATTTTAATGCCTTCGAATTTAATGTCTTCGAATTTGATGCCTTCGATTTTAATGCCTTCGAATTTAATGCCATAAATTTTAATGCCTTCGATTTTAATGCCTTCGAATTTAATGTCTTCGAATTTGATGCCTTCGATTTTAATGCCTTCGAATTTAATGCCATAAATTTTAATGCCTTCGATTTTAATGCCTTCGATTTTAATGCCTTCGAATTTGATGTCTTCGATTTTGATGCCATCGAATTTGATGCCTTCGAATTTAATGTCTTCGAATTTGATGTCTTCGAATTTGATGCCTTCGAATTTAATGCCATAAATTTTAATGCCTTCGATTTTAATGCCTTCGAATTTAATGTCTTCGAATTTGATGCCTTCGATTTTAATGCCTTCGAATTTAATGCCATAAATTTTAATGCCTTCGATTTTAATGCCTTCGAATTTAATGTCTTCGAATTTGATGCCTTCGATTTTAATGCCTTCGAATTTAATGCCATAAATTTTAATGCCTTCGATTTTAATGCCTTCGAATTTAATGTCTTCGAATTCGATGCCTTCGAATTTAATGCCTTCGAATTTAATGCCATAAATTTTAATGCCTTTGATTTTAATGCCTTCGAATTTAATGTCTTCGAATTTAATGCCTTCGAATTTAATGCCTTCGAATTTAATGTCTTCGAATTTAATGCCTTCGAATTTAATGCCTTCGAATTTAATGTCTTCGAATTTAATGTCTTCGAATTTAATGTCTTCGAATTTAATGTCTTCGAATTTAATGCCTTCGAATTTAATGTCTTCGAATTTAATGTCTTCGAATTTAATGTCTTCGAATTTAATGTCTTCGAATTTAATGCCTTCGAATTTAATGTCTTCGAATTTAATTCCAGGAGAATCATCTTCACTCTCAACAACATCAACTTGAACATTGTGTTCAGTTTTGGTCACTTTACCTAAGAAGAAGGACAGACAGGATGGAGAAAGTACAGCGTGGAGCTAGCAAGATGATTCCCGGACTGAGCAGCAAATTCTACGAGAGCAAACATCTTTAATCGACTTAGCTCAGACAATAGAGAGGTGACATGTATTCAGAGTAATCAGTTATTAGAAACATAGATTCGTGTGATTTCACTCGTAGTAATGGAGACAAACTCGTTGGGCAAACGTTTTACCTCGAATGAGGCGAAGTACTTCTCCTTCAACGGGATTGTTAAGACTTGGATTGATGTGTTCATTAGAGTGGTTGAAAGCAATACTATAAATACGTTTAAGAACAAACCAAAAATATTTCGCTTCAAGTCCATTACGTACATCACATTCGCTTCCTTAGTAACAATTTGCTGGTCACTTCCTTCAGGTTATCCGTCTACCGTCTCACCTTGACGTACACCTTCCACCAACACACATAGCCGCGAAAGAACCCAACGGTTTGTTCCTGTTTGAATTTCTTTGTATTCCTTTATATTCTTTGCGTAATGATAAGAATAATCATAATGACAATAATAATAATAATAATAATAATAATAATAATAATAATAATAATGATCATAATGACAATAATAATAATAATAATAATAATAATAATAATAATAATAATAATGATAATAATAATAATAATAATAATAATAATAATAATGAATAATATAATAATGATTAAAATGACAATATAAAGTTAACCATCCATTTATGTGCAAGATTCAACTTGGCTTTGCTTCTCCTTGCCAACTTAACTGCTTAGCAGTCTAGTTCCCCTCTTTAAACTCAAAACTTTCTTAATTGCGTCATAAGTTACCTGCGCATTTACTTCTCCAGCGGCAGAGGCCAACTTGGGCAATACTTGCTCAGGAAAGTTCAGCGGGCGAGGCCCGTCTGGCTCCCATCAACTTGTTGGGAGTCTGGGGCGCTGCTGGTGGAGGTGGCTCTGTGTGTGTGTGTGTCTATGTGTGTGGTTGCCATGGTGGTAGCTAGTTTGGTAGACTGGGTCATCTGGTGGGTAGTTTAGCCAGCTGCTGGTGGTGGTGGTGGTGGTGGTGTGTGTGCGTGTGTGTGTGTGGTTGCCATGGTGGTGGCTGGTGTGGTTGACTGGGTCACTTCCTGAAACTTTAGGTCAGCGTAAAGATGGCAGTGACGCTGGCTCACAGATCTCGCCTCTCTCTCTCTCTCTCTCTCTCTCTCTCTCTCTCTCTCTCTCTCTCTCTCTCTCTCTCTCTCTCTCTCTCTCTCTCTCTCATCCCCCACTGTTACGTCAATTTCGCATGTTATCTAAATTCTATAATACGTCAACTCATGCTCTGCTAAATCATGGCCTGCTTTGTATTATCATTTGTACACTTGCTTCTGACGCACACTTCCCGCTCTGTACATATCTAATGTTTAACATCTGGCAAATTTGAGTTCATCATAGTTCATTGATTTGAGTCTCCTTCCTTCGAGATGTCCCTCACCTCAAGTATTTTCCATCAGGAAGTATTCTCAGGTGTTTTCCATCAAGGTGTCCTCCTTCCCCTCCTCTCAGGTATGGAATATCTTAACTGATAAATCTTCCATCGCTTCATAAAGTCTTTCACTTATAATTTGTCGTCTTGATTCTGTTGGTGCGTGGTTGCACCTGGGTGTATTTATGTCGTGACTTGACCAACACGTAATGATGCTTGAATCTTACATATGTACGTCTCTGTACTCTTCCTCCTCACGTCAGAGGTGCACGTCTCTGTACTCTTCCTCCTCACGTCAGAGGTGCACGTCTCTGTACTCTTCCTCCTCACGTCAGAGGTGCACGTCTCTGTACTCTTCCTCCTCACGTCAGAGGTGCACGTCTCTGTACAGCACATCCTCACGTCCTTCTCCACGTTCCCTCATGACGACCATGTGTTCCAGGGTTTCCCTATACTTATCACATGAGAAAATTACTGCTGATCACGACTGTACATACACTGTATCACTGCCTCACTAAATGTTCATGCACTGCACACTGTATCACTGCCTCACTAAATGTTCATGCACTGCATACTGTATCACTGCCTCACTAAATGTTCATGCACTGCACACTGTATCACTGCCTCACTAAATGTTCATGCACTGCACACTGTATCACTGCCTCACTAAATGTTCATGCACTGCACACTGTATCACTGCCACACTAAATGTTCATGCACTGCACACTGTATCACTGCCTCACTAAATGTTCATGCACTGCACACTGTATCACTGCCTCACTAAATGTTCATGCACTGCACACTGTATCACTGCCTCACTAAATGTTCATGCACTGCACACTGTATCACTGCCTCACTAAATGTTCATGCACTGCACACTGTATCACTGCCTCACTAAATGTTCATGCACTGCACACTGTATCACTGCCTCACTAAATGTTCATGCACTGCACACTGTATCACTGCCTCACTAAATGTTCATGCACTGCACACTGTATCACTGCCTCACTAAATGTTCATGCACTGCATACTGTATCACTGCCACACTAAATGATCATGCACTGCACACTGTATCACTGCCTCACTAAATGTTCATGCACTGC